>NC_068382.1:17167258-17187570 GCF_023724105.1 Carassius gibelio | reverse complement strand
GAATTTTAGAGATCTGGTTTGTGACTGTTGTCTCGCGGCGCGCTGTCTTTTAAGGGGCCGTTCACATATCACGTCTTTTGCGTGCTGAAGTTCGTTATTTCCAATGTAGGTGCGCGAGAAGCGCGCTCATAGTGGAAGCGACACGGTCGCAACCAGGGCTGGACTGAGACAAAAAAATCAGCCCTGGACTTCATCCAGACCGGCCCACTATGCATGTAAACATGAGCACACACACACACACACACACACACACACTACATGTCTATACATACATTAATCTGCATGTAAGGTTGGGAGTTCGGTTCCCCGGGAACACATGATATGTAAAAATTGATAGCCTGAATGCACTGTAAGTCGCTTTGGATAAAAGCGTTTGCTAAATGCATAAATTTAATTTAATTTATCAAAGGCCTTAGACTGGCTTATATATTCAAATGCAGAGCTCAATGCTAGGGTTCAAAACTGTACTTGCCCTGCCAAAAATAAATACATAAAAAATAAAATTGCTATTGTTTTCTTTGTAAATAAGCTGCAATCTCATTTCACAATTCTAATTTCAATACCACAATAAACACTATTAACACTATTACAACTATTAAGTTCAAACATTAATGAAGACAAATGAACAGTCAGTAATGAAATAAGAAAAAAAATCATAAATAGCACCATTTTCAGGTACAGATATCAAATGTAAAATACTTCACTTAGCACTAGGGCTGCACGTTCTCAAGTTTTTCATTAACCGTTAACCGAGGCCCTTAGCGGTTAATACTCGGTTAACCATAGTGTGCCATAGTAACCATAACCATAGTAATTTCCGGACATTGGCCGAAAAAAAAAGGAATGTCCTATAAAATTTAATCTCTCCGGTCAAATTGTCCTATTAAAACTGCCTAATAATGCCGCCCATTAACACAATCTGAATTTGAGATTAAGCCTAAAATGTATAAGGCAAAAGGTAACAAGCAGACTCCGCGGCCGCCTCGCTAAGGCTATGACTATGACTATGTTTGACACTTACAATATTTGAAAATCGATAATTATTTATTTATTTATTTAAATTACATATAAACATATTTTCCTATTATACTTTGCCTGGAAACGCTTCCAACAAGGCGTCGGTTCTATTTCTAGCATGCACGCGTCGAGCCGCGCCTGAGCCGCGCGTCTCACGCAGGCAGTCGGCAAGCTCTAACCTGTTAACATGGGAACCGAATTAAAACCAAACACGCCACGCAGCTGAGATGCTTTCGCCACGCATCCAGTGTGTCCTGACCGGCCTAATGATGCCCGGGTGTTGGCTGTTGAGATTACAACAACGAGGTTGTACTTGAAGTATATCTAAGCACTGTATTGCAATACTTGCATTTTGCCCCGTCACTCGTATTAGCCCGCTTCATATTAGAAAAATGACTTCTTCTTGTGGACATTACAAATGTCTGGGAGCGCTCTGGCGGTCTCTGGTGGTGCAAAAATGTATTACAACTAAATTCAATGCACGCCATTGACGTCACTTAACCGAGCAAAATGTTTCACTCGGTTACACAATTTTTAACGGTTAATCGGTTAACCGGTTAACCATGGACACCCCTACTTAGC
This sequence comes from Carassius gibelio, assembly GCF_023724105.1. Classification (NCBI taxonomy): domain Eukaryota; kingdom Metazoa; phylum Chordata; class Actinopteri; order Cypriniformes; family Cyprinidae; genus Carassius; species Carassius gibelio. The sequence goes on along the minus strand of NC_068382.1, from coordinate 17,185,971 downwards.
ACACACACATATATACATATACATTCATATATCTTTGTTAAAGCTGTTATTCAAGAGCAGTGAGTCTTTTGTTCACATTAATGACACAGACCGGCAGTAGGTATAAGGCTTCTGCCTTGCACTTTAAGAGATTTTTTTGTCAATTGATGACAAATTGAAAAAACATATCTCACATAAATGCTGTAAATATACAGAGACATAGAGCATCAGCTGGTATTATGAAATGTTAAAAAATAATTAAATATAATGCAGTTTTCATTAAAAAATATATAATAAATATGTACTATAGTGCACATATTTAGCAAAATACTCCTTTCTTATGGCTATTTTTCAATCTCAACTAACCTTGCTATGGTCTTTAAATGGCTTTCTTGAGGTAAATGTAACGTTCTGTGGCATAATTGTTCTCCTGCTGTTTTGACTGATGACTGATTGATCGATATTATTTATGAGGCATATATACATTTCGGTATGTTGTACTGTATCTTTAAACAGAAAGTAACAGATGATCGGTTTACTTGAACTGAGGCGCTAAAGCGATCTGTCACGTCACATTTTCTAACGCCAAAATGGTATTGTCTGAATTTTGTAATAAAATGGACAGAACCTGAGTCGTTTATTTAGATCAATGAGTGGTGGCAAATAACAGCTGGAATATCCTAACTTTTTGAAACAAAACAATGCAGTAGCCTACGTGTATCATTACATTTCTGTCTCACCACCTCAGCAGTTAAGTCCCGCCCTGCTGATATCTTCACTGAAGTCTTTTGCCTTCCACTTCCAGCAAATAATTTATTTATCTTGACACATATTTGGTGGCATCTGCCTCAAGTGCTTGCCGTTTTCTCTCTCTTAACGTTCGGCCCCTCCTTAACGCTTTGACATTTTATTATTTAACATATTGAATTTCATTGCAGTTGTATAGCGGCCGCTTTTCAAGGCTAGAACTTGATTCTGATTGGCCAATGAGCAGTGAACACGTCACGTCTCGCAGCTCGCATCAGCATCATGCGCACGCGTCGTTTTATTTGTTCTTTATACTGCTTTTTGTAATGTTTTAAATAAATTATTGTGACTAACGTATATATATAAAAAAAAAAAAGCATCATGAGGCTTCATGAGAGAGACACATAAGGCCGGAATTGGACTATACAACAATAGAATTACGCATATATATGCGATTATTAATGACTTAAAAACAAAATACATAACGCACCGGCCCAACCAGACCGCGGCCCACCGGGAATCTCCCGGTAGTCCCGATGGCCAGTACATGCCTGGTTGCAACACGCAAATGGTGCGACGCTCTGTTTTTTCCAGGCGTGTCCGCATAAGAGTTAAAAACATCTCAACTTTCAGAATGCCGCAAGCGCAAGAATATCAGACCTGAATATCAGACCTGAACCAGGAAGTTGGTCACCAGATCACACGGTAACCAGTTAAACCGTAAAACCGGAGTGCGCCAGGATGTTTTCCTCTGAGGTGCGTGCGCATCGCAGTTGTGTTGCCGTGGTACACCATATCGGTTTTGCAAAGGGAACAATGGGACATTTTATTGGTCCTCTGTTTAAAGTATTCCCATACTTTTGATAACAGTGGTCTCTGTTTTTGTAATAGAATGCAACTTTCTCCATTCCCAGTATGCCATTACGCGAGATGTAAACAAACAGTGTGACGCGTCGTCGCATTTCACGCACATCGACGTATTTTTGTAGTCGACGTAATCGATGAAGTCGACGCGTCGTTGCAGCACTAATATTTTTTACTATTGTTTAGACTTGGGTTTGGCTTGCTGGTATTGTTTTACAATAAGATTAAATTAACCCGATATTAATAATTGTTGTTAAAATGTATTTGTTGTTCATTTTAGTTCATGGCACCAAATGCATTAACAAATGGGGGATATAGAAATTATAGTTCATTCTCACCTTCATGTCATTCTTAACTAGGAATCGACAGATATGGATTTTTTTAGTGTCGATGCCAATACCGTTTTTTTTTCCCATCAGCCTTAGCCGATGACCGATACGGCTGCCGATTTTCTTGAGCAGATGTTTGGAGCCGATACTGCTTTTGCTCACTCAATTTACATCATAAAAATTGCACAATGATGATAACAAATGTTGCAAGTCTCAATTTAAAAAAGGAACATTTATTGAACTTTAAAAACCTATATTTAACAAATAGTAAAAACAGGTGAGGTAGAACAAGTAGATGAACACTATTTAACAAATATTAAAAACGTGAGGTAGAACAAGTAAAATAGTTCACTGCTGAAAATACTGAAAATAAATATTTAAGCATAAATAAAAGAATTACACAATTGCACACAGTAGCAACAAGCAAGCAGCATAATAAAGTGCACAATGTACTATACTTAATTTTAAAAGCAAGCAACTATTTACAACCTAGTCGATGCTTAGGTCTGAAACCTGAAAAGTAGCCATTGAAATAAAGTGCTTGATTTGTAATTTAAGACTGCCATGGTTTCAGTTTTCCTACTTAAAATAAAATGAGCATGTCTAAGTAGAGTTGGGTATTGTTTCAATTTTAGCGATTTCAGTTCTTATCGGTTCTTGTTTCCGATTCCAATATTGATTTATTTATTTTTTTTATAAATAAAAAAAGGGGGGACATTTAAACCAAATAGATTCTCAGTTTATTATGAATTAGGGGCCGTTCACATATTGCGCCTAAAAATGCGTGCACAGCCCACAGCACAGCCGCGCTGCTTTCTCCTTTCCACAAGTGCTTGAGCTCCTGTGCTCTCCACAACGATGAGGAAGTATCAGCAAAGGATATTGATTTCTAGCCCTTTACTACTACATATATTTATGGAGTTGAGAAATAAAAACCTGCACTGTCCAGCTATGATCATCTGTTCGGCATTATTTAATCCAATGACCAATGTTCGTAAACCGCTGCCGTATGCATACGGATAGCCTACAACTTAGCTGTTTGCAGCTCCCTAAAATACAATGACAAGAAGTTTTATTGACGAAGTACTCTCCATTAGCGTTTCCATTTGGACCCACAAACTTTCTTAGCTATAGTTGCACGCACATATAGAGCAACGTGTTTTCACTTTCAAAGTGTATGTCAGTATTTCAAACGGTTCAAACAGTTAAAAGATTCTTTGAAAGTTTCAAACTTACCAGAGCAGGCTTCCAGCACTCTGTTGTTGGGGGAGGGGCAGTGTAAACTGCAGCATCTCCAGCAACACAGAGCTGCCTGTGGACGCCTGTCTGTAAATAACGCTGGGAAAAAACTATCGGCGAACGCAGCAGCCACGTATCGGCCGATGCTGATGCACGTAAAACCCACAAAAATCACTATTCTATTGGTACTCTTGTAAACACAACTAAAGATATTTTAAATAAAACCTGCTAGACTTCTTTCCCTCTGCTGAAAGTTCTTTACACCAAACCTTTCAAGCTTCAAAAAGTTCATAAAGACAAAATAAAATTAATCCATATGAACCAAGAGGTTTAATCCAAGAGACACAATCACTTTTTATGATGAATAAACAGAGCTCAGCTTTCCTGATAATGAAATGATAGGCTTATCTCTAGTAATGCATGCTGGCCTTCTCCAATCAATTTGTTTGATTAATTTAAGCTTGCATTTAGATGATCAATAGTCAGCACTATTTTTTTTTCATGCACAGATGTATGTCACAACATGGAGGAAAACATCTGTTGCTACTTCTATCTTTTTAAAATGTCTCTTTCTTTACATTAAGGTCATGAATACTGACTGTGGAATATCATTTTAGGCCAACGGCGAATGTAACAAGCAAGTCTCAAACAGAGCTGTATAAAGTACTAGAGAACCATACTTGAGTAAAAGTACAAGTGCTCTATCAAAAAAGTGACTTGAGTAGAAGTAGAAGTGCTCTTTAAGCAACACACTTAAGTAGAAGTACTAAAGTATTCAACATTTTTTGTACTTAAGTATTGCAAGTAGTCTATTTTAAAATTTACTACTCAAGTACTGAAAGTAAAAGTACAAGTATTGTGTTATGTAGTTATTAAAGAATGTAGTCAAAAGTTTGAACATATTGTTTTTACTATTTCAAATGATTAACCTAAAGGACAATCACAATTCCTTTGACTGTAACTTCTTGTAAACAAAAAACGGTTACAGGGTTAGTTCACCCAATTTGCAAAATTATGTCATTAATAACTTACCCTCATGTTGTTTCAAACCCATAAGACCTCTGTTTATTTTTGGAACACGGTTTAAGACATTTTAGATTTAGTCCGAGAGCTCTCAGTCCCTCCATTGAAACTGTGTGTACGGTCTACTGTCCATGTCCAGAAAGGTAAGAAAAACATCCTCAAAGTAGTATGACATCATAGGGTTGAAGCATCAAAAATACATTTTGGTCCAAAAATAGCAAAAAAATATGACTTTATTCAGCATTGTCTTCTCTTCCGTTTCTGTTGTCAGTCTAAGACAGTTCAAAACAAAGCAGTTTGTTATATCCGGTTCGCGAACGAATCATTCGATGTAACCGGATCTTTTTGAACCAGTTCACCAAATCGAGCTGAACCGTTTTAAACAGTTCGCGTCTCCAATACGCATTAATCCACAGATGACTTAAGCTGTTAACTTGTTTAATGTGTCTGACACTCCCTCTGAGTTAAAACAAACCAATATCCCGGAGTAATTCATTGACTCAAACAGTACACTGACTGAACTGATGTGAAGAGAGAATTAAAGACGAACACGGAGCCGAGCCAGATAATGACTCATTCACGAGTCAAGAACCGTTTCTATCAGACGCGTCCGATTCGTGAACCGAGGAGCTGATGATACTGCGCATGTGTGATTTAGCGTGAAGCAGACTGACACATAAATTGTGAACTGATTCTGTTCTAATGTTATGAGCCCAGGTAAACCGAAGGCTTGCAGTCAATGCCAATGACGCCATTACGTCGAGCACAAAAGAACCGGTGAACTGTTTTCTTCAACTGGTTTATTGAATCGAACTGTCAGAAAGAACTACTGGTGATCCGAAAACCGATGCAACCGGTTCTTGACTCTTGAACGAGTCATTATCTGGCTCGGCTCTGTGTTCATCTCTCTCTTCACAGCAGTTCAGTCAGCACGCGCAGTCTTCGCTCAATGATGTGCCAGCTTCATCAAACCTGCCATCTACAGTTCTGGCAGTGGTAATGTGGGTTTGTAATGGAATGATTCGTAACATTTTTCTAATTGTAACGAGTAACGATTGCAGCACATAAAAAAAATATCGGAGTAAAAGTATTAAACTCAGCGAAAATATGTACTGAAGTAAAAGTGGAAGTAGGAGAAAAAAATAATACTCTAGTAAAGTACAGATACCGCCTTTTAGTACTTAAGTACAGTAGTGAAGTAGTTCTACTTCGTTACTATACATCTCTGGTCTCAAACAATACATAGTTATCCTAAATAGAATGCTTACACTGATCAGTGTAATATAGTTCAAGAAAAAAAATCAGTGTGTTAAACTGATTTCACAATTGCATCTGTAACAATGAATTTCAGTCATACGGATCATTGCTTATTGTTGTAGTGAGTTGTTACTCTCTGCTCCCTATTCTGTTGACACAGGGCTAAACACTATTGTTCGAAGTGTTTTTAGTCTAATGAGCTGAAATTCAGACCTACGTGTGCAGTTCCCCTTGAAAGCTGGTTAGCATTCAGTGACATATTCATAGACTTCATCTCGAAGACTTGTACTCTCCTTGTGAGGCCCTTCACTGTTTTCACTGGCGTCCCTTTCTGTCTGCAGTCTCAGAATCGCTGTGATGGTCTTGGAAGCTGTTCTGGAGCATTTATTCCTTTCTATCCTCTTTCAGCCCTCTTTTACGGTTCCCTTTATATGTTGACACCAGGCTCGACATGATAACACAATTCCAGAAGTTGATAGCAATGGATTTTTTCATTAGTTTTGAGACCACAACTAACTCTGCTAATAAACATACTTCATTTAAAGGGGATGCGTCGGATGCTACATGCACTTTTACAAGTACTTTGAACTGAAATGTGTGTTTGCGGTGTGTGTACACAACCACCCTATAATGATAAAAATCTACCCAGTGTGTTTTTTTTTTTTTATCCCATTAAATCATTTCCCCTTTCTCAAATCAAGCCAATCTCATCACACAGACAGGCCCCTCCCACAATAGTTTGAATGACAGTAGCATTTCAGCACAGACTGGACTGGCGTCTTACCTCAGACTCGTCCTAAGTGAGCTTTCATCAGTCCACCATTGTTTCACCGCCGTAGCAGATGTAAACAAGAATGACTCCTAAGCGATTGATGTGTTTTGTTGTTTTATGTAACAATGAACATAACAGTCATCATTTACTCCTGACATCTGAGCCGCTGAAGATGCAGTTGGAATGCGCCCCCAATCTACCTTAATGGATCTATGTTTGCACAAATCATTCATGATCCAGCCTCACCTCCAGAAGAGGCGGGTAAAAGGTTTTTTAATGAATCTTTGCAAATCGCCTTTCCTAATAATGTGCTAATTAGCAAGTTTCACTATGAATGCAGCTAAAGTTTACCGTCTCTCAGAGAGCGGCTTGGAAGAGAGGGGCGGAGTCAGCAGTGCTAATTTGCATTTAAAGCGACATGCAATAAAACTGCTGTAGACAGAGCTGTTTTTGACAGGGTAAAAACTGTGTTGTTTTACACTACCATTGAGAAATTTTAACCAAACTATGTTTTCCGATGACCCCTTTAATATCAACATATATTAACTTTGAAGCCTTGAAGTATTTCTCAAGCATTTTATGTGAGTGAAGGTAACAACCAGGGTCCAAGAAGTGCATTCGAGTAGCATTTTGTTCTACCAATACTGTAGAAACACTGACGTTGTGTTGTTGTTGTTTTTTTGTTTTTTTAGTATTGACAAATACTGAAGTACTGGTACTTTTGAAATCTCTAGATAATACATTTATGAGTTCCCGACACACTTAATATCTCTTGCTTTTTAATCTTCTCAAGGGTGATGTGGACTTTACTGCTCATGTTTTTGCTTCCTGTCGCTGCCTCTTTCACTACCTCTCTCATCTATCATTGATTTCTCTTTCTTTTCTATCCCTTTGCTGTGTACTTAGCCCTCCTTTTAGCACAGGTCTTTCTTTTAGTGCTCTCATGTTGTAAATGTTTCATTTCTCTTCTGACATTCTTTACTCCTCTTGCTTTGTTTTGCCGTCTATTCCTGGAAAGGCGCATTATGTGGGTGGCAAGGACTTCAGTGAGTAAATTAACCGTAGGAAATGCATTTTGAGGTGTCACTGAAACTAATATTGACAAATAGTAAGGAGATGCATTACACATTAATGCTGAAAATACATACACTTTGATCTAAAAAAGCTTTTGTTCACAAATAAACAGTACAAGCTCTGGAAAATGCAGATACAACTCTGCTGGGTGCTTCTTTGATGATACCTAGTCAGATTTCATTAGATATAACCAAATGATCCAATATTTTCAAAGTAGTGTTGTGCAGTAGACAAAACTGAATTGAAAATTCCTTTTAAAATACAGTCTGAAGAAGTTTGTTTTAAGGACCAGTTCTCGTTATTATCTAGTTGCTCATTAGCATGATTATTATTATTATTATTATTATTATTATTATTATTATTATTATTATTATTAGGATTTTGGGTGTATTAGTACTGATTAAGCATAATAATGCCTTTTTCTGCATGAGCATATTTTTGATCCCTTAATCCAACCCCGTACCTAAACTTAACAACTACTTTCCTATTAATTAGCATCAAATTTGGAATTTATTATCAATAGTTATAAGTTAATGTTTAGTTAATAGTGGCTGAATGGTGGAAATGGTTTTTGCCTTTAAACCTTGAAGTTTGAAATTTAATAGGCCTATGGATGGATTGAGGTTTAAACAAAACAAATGCAAATGTACTTTAAATGTTTTAATATTTTATACCTTCTTCTTCTTGTCTGCGAGTGATTGTACAGGTGCAGATATATTTGTAACAGATTTTTCTGTCGTTTTTAATCAAATAAATGCACTCTTGTTGAGGCGAAGAGACTTCTTTCAAAAATCATACAGACCCCAAGGTTTTGAACGGCAATGTAAATGCGGTCAGTTTTGATTTAACGTCAATCTCTAGTAAATGTTAGAATAATAAAAAAGATGATTGCAGGCTCAGGCTGTGAGGAGAGAATGTGGCTGGCTGAGTCTGCGCTCTAACACACAGCTGAGATCTGGGAATTGACTCAAGAACAATGCCACAGCCGTACACAAAGCACTCGCAGGTGCTAAATATAGCGACGCAAGTGACAACGAGCAAGAAATCTGCCAAACAGAATGAATCACTGCAAAGCAGCAGTCTGTCTGGCGGCAGGAATGACTCCATACGACTGTGATCACATTAGCAGACCTGCTTATGACAACTGAGGGCGCTGACTAACATAACACGATAAGCATCATTTCTCTCATTAATGATGGGAAATTGAGACTAGGGCTGGAAAATAGTGCAATGCCGAGAACCAGAAAAAAGCTATAAATATATATATTTGAAAGCTGTAAGCATGCCAGCAGCCTTGCCCCGTCGACTGTATATTGTATTTGCACTGGAGGTTTTGTTTTTGATCTTTATTGACTCCCGGTTTTCTATTTTTCATGCTCTCTCCATGTGTTCATTAATAACAGTGCTACCTGTCTAAACTGACCCTTTTCCTGCACTCCTACAAGAGTTGTAGGAAGCATGTAAACATGGTAGGTGCCTGTGTGAATGTTACTCAATCATACGAACGAATATGAATATTTCTTATACAGCATAAACTTGATCAGCTATCATTGGTCCAAAGGAGATAATGGTTACATTGGTTACATCTTGAAAGTATACAGAACAATGGCACAAAAATTAATAAAATATATTACGATGATAAATGACAAATGGACTCTTCTGTAAGTCACAGACAAAAAATACAGGAGTACTCTTCTTAACACCCAACAGTATTCCCTTGTAAAAATAAAAATAAAAGGGTGCTTAATTGTATTGATTGTGCACTTCAGATAATAAAAGTGTATTTTAAAAAACCTTTTCTAAGGAAAATGACATAAAGGCCACTAAACTGTACAGTTCATTTCATTCACTGTTTTGAACACACTTAAGAACAATTTTAAAAGGTTTTACTTTTAAGTACCGTATTTTGATGTGTTGACTAACACTGAATCGCATTCTAAAATAATAATGAGAAGATTTAAATTACTAATTATTGATTTTTTTTTATTTGATATTAAATTTTGTACATTTAATATTACTAAATTGCAACTTCATTACAAATGTGTAATTACTATATGAATACAAGACAACCATTTCAATAGAAATGACATTAAAGTATTTTTTTGTTTATTGTAAATTCTTATCAGTACATTCAGCAGTATGCTTTATCCATATTTCAAAGACAATACAAGTAATTATGAAATTACATGAAAACACTCTACTCTAAAGCTCTGTTAACTGCATTTAATATACTTAAACTAGAATATTTTAAAATTCCTATTAACATGCAATTAGTGTCTGAAAGCATTACATTCGGTTCACACTTAAGTACATTCCTTATCAATAAGCACTCTTTTTACAAGTATGCAGAAGTATACATTTTTCAAAAAGTTTTTTTTATATAGGGGAGTATTATAGAGACTTTTATAGCTGAATTCCACTGCAGCGTGTACATACTGTCGCTGTGGGACACTATATAAAGTATTTGAGTATGAAAACTTTTATAGTGTCACTGAGCTTGACAGCAACACTAGATCAACCAGTGACGTCAGATTGTAGTTCAGTTTAGTAGATGCATTTTTATTCCCCGCTCCCTGAAAAATGTAGCCAGTTATTTTTGTATGGTGCCTTATTTAATATGCATTTGTAGGAGTTTACCTTTCAGACACAAAATTATGGGAGGAGAGTATTAAAATGAATCACACTTTGTTATTTACTAATGTTTTCACTCGTCGAAATTACTGGTATTTACACCATTATTTAACACCCCAAAAAGCATGTCTTAAACTATTATTCTCGCACTAATGTGTCCTATTTTGTAAAACTGGCACTTAATTGCATGTCAGTTCTTACTTTTTAGTCCTGTGTCTGGGGCAGAAACATCCATAGATCTGCAGCAAAGGCCTGTTATTTTTTCGCTCTGTTTCAGGCCATGAATATTCGAAGATCACTTTTCAAAAGAAGAAAAACAACAAATAATGTGAACACCCTTATGTGTGCAATCTACAGAGAAAAAAAAAACATTGCAATTATCTTTTCATTGTCTATATTCTCTAGGTTGTATTTCAGTGTAACGTAACTTGTGTTCAGCAGTCTTTAGCACAAGCTCTGGGTGAAATGTGTGAATTGTCAGATTTCCAAAAAAGACAAATCATGGAAGCCATTTAGCATGAATATCTGTATAATAGCCCAATTGTTGGTGTTTTAGGAACAGCACTCTTTACGATTATGACTGTGTACATAAAGCATGGCAGCAAAGAAGTGGGCAAAAAAACAAAAATGAACAAATAGGGATTGTTGTGAGTTTTTGTCCAAATAACACAGAACTACTGCTGAAAAGTGCAAGCAAACCTCAAAATCCACCTTTTTGCCCCCATTTCCACAAAAACAACCACAGAGAACTTCACAGACCAGTGTTAAAATGGACAGTTTGTGCACCAAGATGAACCTCATCATCTGCCCTCCAGTTTTGGTGGTAAAACACCTTATAAAGAAACTTTGCCTACTTCCCAGGTGTTCACATTATTTTGTCCAACCCATGCATATGCTATATGAACAAACTGCAAGTTTTGGGCACTTCATATACAGCACCTGCTGCCGAAGTATTTCAGTCAGTAATAACAGTGGGATATTTTTAAATGCTTAAAGTAAAAATCGCTTGTATAAGTGATTTTAAAAGAACAAATTAAGTGTACTCCTTATTGATGATGCATACTTTATACAGGAAAGCAGATGAGGCCAGGATATGAATGCAGTGCATTCAGTTGCATGTATTGCAGTGTCTGTTATGACTCAAAACATCACAACAGCATGCAGGTGTTGCTTTGCCAAAGTTCCTTAAAATGTTGATGGTCTCTGTGTTATATTTCCAATAATTATTTATTTATTTTTTTGCTACATCATTCTGTCATAACACCTTCATCCTCTTTTCTCTCTCCCCTACAAGGTAATCGTGCAAAATAACTGATGGATTGGATTTAGAAAATGAAGACAGTTTGTTGTGAATACGCCTTCCTTGTTTATCATAAATTGATGCGGATGCTTGTCAGCAGCTCATGTTTACTGCCTGGTCACGCTTGTGTAAAATGGCACTTTGTCCCGAATGAGAACATATCGCTGGCTCAAAATCTACATTATTCATCGATGTTAATTAATCATTTGGGGTAGGCATGTAATTGCTAACAAATATCAATTCAGTTTGTGTTTCACATCCTGGTCATTGATCCACGTAGAATTAACTTTAAAATTTATTTTAGTTCACAATCAGTTCTTGCCAATGCATTCAGCAGTACACTTTAACCATTTTTCAAAGATAGAAGTAATTATAAAATTATGAAACTTAAGTCCTAATTTAATGGGTCATAAAAGCACTCTAAGGTTCAGGTAATTGCATTTAATAAAAAATGTAAATACAGTATATAAATGTATTTGCATTTATTTAACATGCAATTGCATTGCCGAAAACATTGCATTAATGTTATATTTAAGTATACTTTTTTAAAGTAATTTTCATTTCCATTAAAAGTACTCTTTTTAAAAGTATTCTAGTTTACTTCTTTTCCCACAAAAGGGTTTGTTTGAAGTCTGTTGATATCTGGCAACAATTCTAATAATTTAAATGATGATGATTATTATTATTATTATGAGTTATAACAGGCTATCGATTTCAGAGATATGAACAGGCACAGAGTTGGTGAGGATGTTATTTTTTATCTCACTGGCTGACAGTACATGTAAATACGCCTGGAACTGACTCTGACCCCATTTCAAAAATAACATCCTTTACTCAGTGCTTTTATACACAAGAGGCCGATGACTCAGACCATGCTGAATCATTTGTGACATTTTCTAAAAACACAATTTCTTAACCACATTTGGAAAAATAGCCAGTAGAATAAGCTTGGATTACTGTCGTTTCTGAAAATTATTTATAGTATATCAGAAGAATATACAGATACTTGTTTAGGACTTTCATGCTTTCATGCTGGATATTTTAGAAGTCACTTTTCATTCTGAGGAAGTACAAAATGTCAACTTAATAAATGAACAAATGAGTTTGAATGATTATGGCTAAAGCTGCAGAGCTTCATTTGTAACAGCTCTATCCAGTGCTAATCGCTGATGCAGCGCTATGACGCTTTGCAGAAGATATGAGTTATAGTACTGTGTGGGGTAGTGAGGAAAAAAGCCAAATAGACATTATTATTCCTAAGCACCATAAGAACTTACGATACTGTGAGGAAAGATTGTCAAACATTGATCTGTTTGTGCCTGTGTGTGGGGCACGTGCATTTCTGCATATCCTTGCTCAAAGTATATATTTAACAGTTCCCTGATCCTTTATGTCTTTGGTGCATTCCGGCTCTGAATGTTTTGTGAATTTGTCATGATGTAAAGCAGCTTTGCAAAAATTGAAAATAGAGGAAATGATCATAAACCCTTCTAACATTATAAGAATAACTTCAGTGTAAGTGCTTTCTACTGTACAACAGATGTAAGACATATGAAAGACAACAATGTTGTCAGATTGTTATGGGTGTTATGGGTGCAACAGATCACAAAAATCACTAGGGGTGTCCCCGACTAAGGATTTTCAATGTTGAATCGGAATTTTCGAATCTTTCTGATATTTGACTGATAGTAGAATCATATGTTTGGGGGCAGGACAAGATACATTGAGTCAGAAACACGGCAGCTAAACTGTAAAGATTCACAGCATTTTAATTATAATGGTCTTCTCATTATAATAGTATGGGTGTGACAGTCCAGTCATAGTTATTAATATTCTTCTTTGTAGTTTGACCTGCTCGCGCTGTGCGCTGAAGAAATATCACCATAGAACTACAATGAAGTGCTTGACTCAAAATCAAATGCATCTTATATCAGGTAAATAATATATCCACGATATATATACTGTACAACGGCTGTTTTGAAATCACTCCCTACCTGTTCGAAAAAATCCAGTCTCTGCCTGTGTCGGTTTGAGTCTTGGTAAAGTTTAAATCCCTGCCGCCAAGATGCTCCTCTGTCAATCACGGATTATAGAAAGTGAAACACAAATCTATAGAGGGGTTGGATTTATTCACGCACTTTAAAATATTTATTTGAAGCTTTTTTCTTTTCAGATTCTTACAGCTTTATCATAATAGGCTGCATATTAACTTATTGGGAGAAAACCGCAAGTTCTATGTGAAATCAAACTTTTGAGCTCCCCAATATAGTCAAAATGGCATAATCATAACAGCCCATGAATTTTTGACTGTGAGATTGGTAGTCGAATCAGGCTCCTCGAATCAAAGCATCGAATCGTCTACCATTTTGGGTCACCCCTAAAAATCACGGTTACGGTTTTTGAGTCACAGATCAAATAATAAAAAAAAATGGGTGAGGAGGAACAAATTGTACTTTGCTTTCGATTTACTAACTAAAGAAATCTTAAAGTAATTAAAGTAATACGTTAAAGTAGTTATCTTACTCCTAGTTAAATTTATTATCCAGTAATGTGGATCCTAATATAGTTATCGTTATAGATATTGTATGATGTAGATGCTAATATACTGTTGATATTGCTAATATAGATATTGATATAGTTATCGTCATTTGGTGTTACCATTTCATTTCATCAGTCATGCTTAAAGATGATCATCTTTAAATATCTATACAAAGGCTATATAGTTTTAATGCAAAACTGTGTGAATGGCACTCTGTGGCATGGCAGGAGTTTCTGATCGCTGCGTTAAATCCACGTCTGAAGTTTCCCGCATTGTGCAGCATGCATCCTCAATTTTCAAAACAAACAACACGCGGTGTCAGTGTGTTCCTCCTCTAGAGGCCGCTCTCTTAATTTATAATGACAGCAGATCCTTCTCAGCTGCTCCAGCAATAGACACAACCTGGAAAAACTATCGGCATGGATGTTTGCGATTGCCAGCAATCACTTATCGGTGCCGATTTATCGGCAAAACAGATCAATCTGTCAACCTCTACTAAATTTCTTACAATTCCCAACTCTAGTGCCGCGAGCTCTGATGAGATCAGCACTCTGAGGGGTGTGCGGGGCGAGGGGACGAGGACTAACAAGGGTCTGGCACATGCCCACACTCTTCTCACTGCAGAGGTGCAATATGTACACTTCGCTAAAATGCTTCCTCCTCCTGGAACATGCTCAAAAACAATGGGAACAGCAGCTCACTCCCATACACACTCAAATACACACTCTCACGTGCTTAATCCTGGCAAATGTGTCCATGACCGGTTGACATATGTGCAGAGAGACACTGCTTCCAAAAAGAAGATCCATTTCACTTCATACCCTCTCTTTCTCATTCCCTAGTAAATCTCATCTGATTACGGCTCATTTCCTGTAACTCTACACCTTTTTTCGTACATTGAGTGTATCGTGTTCAATATGAGGAACATTTATGTGCTGAATTACTGGTTTCTACAGCAAACATCAATGTCATTAGACGTGTTGGCAGGCACTGTTGCCTGAGCGTATGTCAAGATGGTGTAGCCCAGAAACATGAAGGAATATTCAACCGCCCCCAGCAGTAATGACTAGCGCGGTGCTTGCACTTCCTAGAACGTGCACAGATGGATGATTCGCCCTCCCCCTTCTTTAATTAACCCTGGAGTAATTATCCTCTATTTCTCAGTCGTATCTTGTGAAGTCCTTAGCGCCACCCTTTCCCGCCCACAACCTGCACTCCTTCACACACGCCCCGAAAGGTTACCCAAACACCGGCTGACATTTAGTTACTGACCACTGCACTGCAAAAGGTTGCTCAATGATACGGGTTATATCAGTGTGACAACAAGATTTGCACTGTCCAAATGCCGGATCAGCTGTTGCTCTTAATGGGGACCATGCTTGTTGATTGAACACTATTTAAATTATATAACGAAGATGTCTAATTTGGAGATAATGTTCCCTGTAATGGTACACTTTCAGAAAAAAAGGTACAAAGCTGTCACTCCAGTGGAATCTTTTCAGAGGTACATTTTTGTACCTAAAGGGTCCATATTGTTCACTTGAAGGTACATATTTGTGGCTATAAGTTTATATATTAGTACCTAAATGTTATTAGTACTTTGTGAGAGGGTACCGTAAGTGCATTATTTAGTGAAGTTACGTCTAGTCACCCTTATATGTGAGTGCTTTATTATTTGACGAGTATTGAATCCTGCACATTGTTATGGAGGTGTACATGGTGGTTGATAATACTGTGGCTTGGTGTGTGGATGTCCAGCATTTGTACAGTTTTCCTGCTGTGGCACAAAGTCATTTTAGAGTGACGTAAATGTTCATTTTGACCCATGTATCGGTGGATTACTTTTACTGATCCATGTAGGGAAATGTATTTGCATTTAACCCACCCCAATCTACTGTTGAAAATGTTGATCAGCTGCCATTGTTGTTATGCCATTGTATGTGTGTGGCATATTATGCAAATTATATGCATATGGCTGCATTAGGTGTTACAGGGATGTGTAAGATAGATGTGTAAGGGTGTTTAGTTTACAATTGCTCACTGAAGGCCCTGAATGAAACCCCACGGTACGCTACTGCAACTCTGTATACATTAGATTGATGTAATTTATTTAATTGTATTTATTTCAGGTTTATTTGACATGGACAATGCACATCAAGTATATATATTTACTTAATTTCTTACGTAAAGTCACCTCTTTATTAAGTAAAGATTTTATTGTTATTAAGTTGGTGCTATAAGTGATTTTATTTGATCTGGTGCTATAAATCACACATTGTAGATTTACTACTAATAATAGATTTACTACTAATAATAGTGGCAGATAGTAGTAGATAATAGTATTAGGATTTATATGTAATAGGATTTAATTCATTTCTTAAGTAATTTTATACTTTAAGTGATTTCTGAATCATATGTATACATATCCCTTATATAATTCATACATACATATATATATATATATATATATATATATATATATATATATATATATATATATATAAATGGAAAACAAGACACAATTAAGAAGAAAAGAGAAATTAAGAAAAAGAGTAACCACATGATGCACAAAATTGTAGTGTTGGTGAGGCATATCTTAAAATATCAAAGCTCCCAATGGAACTCCGCGACACTTCCTCACTGGAAGTTTTTTGGTTTATTAAAATATTATTTTATATTAAAGGGGCAGTCCTATAAAAAAATGTAATTCTGTCATCATGTTTTTCCAAACCTGTATTACTATTGTTCTTCTGCAGAAAACATTAGAATGTTGGTAACCAAAGAGTTTTGGTTGACATTGACCTCTAAAATATTTTTAGTCACCAATATTCCTGAAAATAACTTATTTTATGACATTAGGGTGATCAAATTAATACAGAATTTTCATTTTTTGGTATTAACCCTTTAATTTACTTAAATGCTGAATGAAAACTGCTCCAAAACCATGAAACATCTTAATCTTATGAACTACTAAGTTAAGAGGTGTTTCTTTTTTCTTTCTGGCGTCCTTTCAGAAAGTAGGTTCATCGTGTCCTTGAAAATAGAATGTGTATGTGGCCACAAGCTCCACACCTTCTAAAGCTGCACCTTCACTGCATCTTTATCTTTGATGATGAAAGGCTTGGTGGGTAAAATTGATACTCAGGCTACCCATGGAACATATAAACACACACATACAGTACGTACAAACACACACACTCACGCCCTAACAGCTGCATCCCGCTCAGACCAGCCGCCTCTAATTAATGGTCTCTTAGAAACGACAGATGTTTTTATCACTCCACCGTTCCTTGAATTTAGTCTGGGTTGGTGTGGTAAAGAGATCTCCATCAACAACCTCATGGTTACTGTTGCTGTGCAGAGTGCAATGTTGCTGTTGCAGCTACAGCCAATAAGAGAGTCAGAGAGACACTGGGCTCTAAAAACAGGAATCTATATCAAGGCTATGGAGAAAAGCTTCGGCAAATGTCAAGCTTGCCCAATTTAATGATATTGCTAACTTGTGCTCACTCGTCATTATATATGTCACATGTCTGTAGCTATATAGCTACATCTGTGCTTTAAATTACAACATTTTGTACTTGAAACCTCTGTTGTAAACAATGAACAGCAAACAGTGGGAATGTTTACAGTGAGCAGCATAACCTGACATGCTATGAGTGATGTTATTTGATCTGGTTCTATAAATCATAGTAGTATAATTATATATTATGTAAATATAGTATATACTAATATATTAGTATATAGAGTTTTTATATTTATGTTATACTATAATAATGTTTTGAATGAGCTTTTTTTTTATTTTAATTTTAGTTTAAGTTTTATTAATTTGGTTGAGTCCTTGTCATTTTCGCTAGTTTATATATATATATATATATATATATATATATATAATTCAGTTTAGCTTTCATTTCTTAATTCTATTTTAGTTTTATACATTTTTATTGATGCCCGTAATTGCATCTTTTTGTCTTACAATTCCAATTCTTTTCTCTCAACGAACCTGCAATTATGAGTGAACTTGTCACAGTTCTGACTCTATTTCTTAGAATTGCAAGTTTATAAAACTCCCATAATTCATAACAAAAGCCTAAACTGCACAAGCCACATTAACAAGCTGGTCACACTTTTATTTTAAGGTTCAATTCTCGTCATTTACAAACCTTTAAATACGACTTTAGCTCAATAAACACCTAATTTGCTGTTTATAAATAGTTAGTATGCTAGTTAATGTATTGGGTAGGATAAGGGATGTAGAATATGGTCATCTTGCACAATATGTGCTTTTCATACTAATAAACATCCAATATGTTAATACTAGGCATGATAATAAGCAGCTAGTTAATAGTGAGAATCGATTCCTAAACTAAATTGTTACCAAAAAGCCTATACGCTGATCAGTTCTGACTTTGCTCAGCAATCATAATCTTTGTATTACACTTCACTGTAACAAATTTAGCAAAATAATTGTTTCCTGTTCATTTAAGGTCACGCTCTAAAAGCGCACACTTGATTTCGGCGCATTCATCTGTATCTCCAGCCCATTCATTCGTTCTCAGTATCTGTTTGGATTCTGTCCCTGTCTTCCCTTTTTAGATTCTTTCTTTTAAGTGGAAAGAATCATATCTCCTATGTCTTATGTAACCACTAACCAGCCAACAGCGCAGATGCCTGAAATAACTCCAGCACACCATGAAGTATAGATCTCTCAGAGGCATGTGCATGTGCAGCACCACGAAATGAACCCAAATATAATCATACTTCTCAATTACATCACATATATGCTCACATGTGAACATCCATTGATTCAAATGGTTTTTGTCAGTATTTCCGCATGTATTGCAAATTTACTGTATGAGAAGGAAATACAGGATTTGACTGGTGATATAAGTTTATATCTCCCACAGGTTTGTGATTCAGTGCTGCTAGAGTCAGCAATGAGTCAATGGCTTGGATATA
>NC_068382.1:17159758-17162258 GCF_023724105.1 Carassius gibelio | reverse complement strand
TGCCATACATCAAAATGCACAAAAAATGTAATTCTACTAATAGAGGGATGTAAAGGTCTGGAGACGACAATTTGTAATGCATATCACTTTGTCGCATAACGTAAAAATAGTATTTAAAAAAGTATGTTTTTGCAATAAATGTTTTTGTTGCATGCTTCATTCAGGAAGTCTCAGAAATATTTATGCCACCATATGGTCACCAAATATCACCACACGGTTATACAAATAATTATAATTGATGCATTACTGCCATCGCTCAATTTTTTGTACTTAATAGGACTAGGTGTTACAATCTGCAACAATTCAGCACAACAGTAGCCTTGACTACAATGGAGAAGTTCTTTTTGAGTGGGTTGTTTTGTAGCTGCACTTCCAGGGAAAAGAAACACAACCGAATCTTCACACCAGTGTGACAAACCATCAGTAGTGTACCACTCAGTATATGACACCTACACCAGCCCTATATACTGCATATTGCAAAAACAGCATGGGCCCTATTTTAACGATCTAAACACAAAGTGTAAAGTGCACGGCGCAGGTGCACTCAGGGCATTTCCAAATCCACTTTTGCTATTTTAACGACGGAAAAACGCTATATTTATAAATAAATAAATAAATAATATATATATATATATATATATATATATATATATATATATATATATATATATATATATATATATTTAATTGGCCAACAAAAAATTATTATGCATTGCAATCCTTTAATTTTTTATATTTGGCATGTTTGTGTGCTGCTGTGCGTCCCTGTGTTTAATAAGCAGCATGTACATCAGTTAATTTTGGCAGGCATTTTTTTATTTAGTCTTAGTCTTAGTCTTGAGATGAAAATGATTAATAGTCTTAGTCACGTTTTAGTCATTTGAGTCTTTCATAGTTTTAGTCGACGAAAAAGGCATTGCATTTTTGTCAACTTTTAGTCAATAGTTTTAGCCAAACTGTAGTTACCAATTTTATAGCTATTTTATATGTAGTTTTAAAAATTCAAATCATCATCAATTCTTCTCTCTTTAGACCAAATCAATTAAGCTTATGAGAAATTTGAATCAAGGAAATTGAATTTGGAAAATCTTAAAAATTAAAATTATGACAATTTTCCTTTTTGGGTGAACTATCCCTTTAAAAGAAGTGAAAAAGGAGCAACTTAAAAAAAAAAAAATATATATATATATATATTTAAAGAAGCATAATTTGACAGATACACTAGAGATACAAATTAAACTAATTTTTCAGATACTGTAGGTTTTAATTTACTGTAGGTATACATGTATTAAACATCTTTTTTTGTTGGGTAACATTAATCAAACATAGGTATTTCATTTGGAATCCAGTCCCTTTAAGACAGAAGGCATGTATGAAATACTGACACACGTTGAGTTTTCACACATCTGTTCACGTTCACGTAATCCACGATTAACATCGGGACTGCTGTGTGTGTGTTTGAGAGCTGAGAACTGATCACGCGCTGTATATGAGAACTGAGGAAGAGGAGCGTGCGAGACAGAGAGAACACTTCTATCAGCTTGATTTCGCCTATACCGCCTTCACGAACTTTAAATTAATCGACAACGAATTGTGACTCCCAGGAAAAACGGGTCATCTGGTCACCTCATCCCTACCCCTTCGGGTGCTAAGGCCATTGTTTCAGATCGCTTGTTCGTGTTTTATTAGTCTATCCATCCGCTGCGGCTGCTAAACTGACTAGATATGCAAACGGCTCTTATCCGATCGCAATCCAGTGACAGGGACGCACATTTTAAAAGACAATAGCCTTGCATTTTGAATGTCCAATAGTCGTCAAATAACATTATAGAAAACACGGCATAAATTTCGTCATAATTTTGTCATCAGATATTATTTTTAGTTCGTTAACGTCTCATCTCAGCCACATAAAATTTTTTCGTTAACGAATATTTTTAGTTGTCGTATTCGTTAACGAAATTAACACTAGTGTACGCGCGTCGTGGACCCTCCTATACTAACACGCCTTTTAAATATCAAAGAAAAAACATTGCGCCAGACTTTAGACCAGGTTTGAGTTAGAGGTCTATGGCGCAGTCTATTTTTAGCTCCTTAAAATAGCAATGCACCTGAACACACCTCTTTTTTAGACCAGTACGCCCATGGGTGCACAAATGGGCGCAAATGCATTTGCTAATTAAACGACGTGTCGCTGGATGGGAAAATGTGAATGGCGCCTGACTGAAACTAGCAAACACACTTGCGCTGCGTCTTGCGTCGCATAGCGCCGGGTGTATGATAGTGCCCCATGAGTGTGTGATATTATGCAATTTTGAACATACCAAAGTACCTCAGGTGAGCGTATCATCACAGTACTCTCTCAGCAGTCCACTCTCATGATAAAGCTCCTGTCATTTATTTCCTTATACATATTTAATCTGTGAATGAACGGTTTATTTTGTGGAAGCCCCCTAATTAGATTCTCCTTCCCATCAACGGCCACTTTACATCATAGACCACC